>NW_026902064.1:0-818 GCF_033783945.1 Neopsephotus bourkii
GAATAACTTGATGTAATATAACAAGGGAAAGTGTAGAGTCCTGCATCTGGGCAGGAACAACCCCAGGTTCCAGTATAGGCTGGGGAAAGACCTGTTAGAGAGCAGTGTAGGGGAGAGGGACCTGGGGGTCCTAGTGGATGACAGGGTGACCATGAGCCGACACTGTGCCCTTGTGGCCAAGAAGGCCAATGGCATCCTGGGGTGTATTAGAAGGGGGTGGTTAGTAGGTCAAGAGAGGTCCTCCTTCCCCTCTACTCTGCCCTGGTGAGACCTCATCTGGAATATTGTGTCCAGTTCTGGGCCCCTCAGTTTAAGAAGGACAGGGACCTGCTGGAGAGAGTCCAGCGCAGGGCAACTAAGATGATTAAGGAGTGAAGCATCTCCCTTATGAGGAAAGACTGAGGGAGCTGGGTCTCTATAGTTTGGAGAAGAGGAGACTGAGGGGTGACCTTATTAGTGTATATAAATATATAAAGGGGGAGTGTCACGAGGATGGAGCCAGGCTCTTCTCAGTGGCAAACAATGATAGGACAAGGGGCAATGGGTACAAACTGGAACACAAGAGGTCCCACTTAAACCTGAGAAGAAACTTCTTCTCAGTGAAGGTGACAGAACACTGGAACAGGCTGCCCAGGGAGGTTGTGGAGTCTCCTTCTTTGGAGACATTCAAAACCCG
This sequence comes from Neopsephotus bourkii, assembly GCF_033783945.1. Taxonomy (NCBI): domain Eukaryota; kingdom Metazoa; phylum Chordata; class Aves; order Psittaciformes; family Psittacidae; genus Neopsephotus; species Neopsephotus bourkii. Next base: position 677 of record NW_026902064.1, read on the forward strand.
CCTGGACACGTTCCTGTGTAACCTTATCTAGGTGTTCCTGCTCCGGCAGGGGGATTGGACTAGATGATATTTTGAGGTCCCTTCCAATCTCCAACATACTGTGATACTGTGATACTGTGAAACAGTCTTAAAACTGGTAAGA